>NC_058405.1:107582578-107605589 GCF_002201575.2 Neomonachus schauinslandi
CTTTCTTTCTTTCTTTCTTTCTTTCTTTCTTTCTTTCTTTCTTTCTTCTTCTTTCTTTCTTTCTTTCCTTCTTTCTTTCTTCTTTCTTTCTTTCTACCTTGTTTTGTACTTCTTGGTTTTTACCCCCATTGTATTGGTTCTCATATACTATGTATTGGACAGAGATCTGGAATAGAGTAGGCACTCATGGAATGCTTGTTTACCTGAAATATTAAACTTATTCATCATATTTATTATTGATTTAATATAGGAAACTTCAGGTAACTGACACACAAATTTTTACTAGGTCTTTTCTATTTTAGAAATTATATATGAAAGGCAAAAATAAGAAAATAATAAATCACGCTAACTAAAAGTAGAATATTATGCTTGTAGGAGTTTAAATAGCATGAGAACGTAATGGAGAAATGTTTGTAATAAATGTGTACCAAGTTAATGGAAGAACAGATAATGAAAAACATATTTATACAATACTTGTGTGACATAATGCTATATATTTTACTTTTCTTCTAGCTCTTTTTAGAATGCAGCTGAGCATTCAATTGGATGGACTAATTTGACTAAACAAATGGACACTCAAATTTAGATTAAAAAAAGAAAATAAAGATAACAAAGAGTCATCAAACAGTAAAGTTGGTACAAGTGAAGGAATGTAAAATGCTCAATCAGAATAAAAAACAAAAAGTTCATTTGTTTGATATTGTGGCATGTGGCTTTCCCTGCATTTAACATCTTTTCTTAAAAAAAACACAAAGTTGCATAAATTCATTGAATTTTATATTGACTAGGTTGGATAAAATTATTAAAAACGTAACCATGAGAGACTATGGACTCTAAGAAACAAACTGAGGGTTCTAGAAGGGAGGGCGGTGGGGGGATGGGTTAGCCCGGTGATGGGTATTAAGGAGGGCACGTATTGAATGGAGCACTGGGTGTTATACACAAACAATGAATCATGGAACACTACACCAAAAACTAATGATGTAATGTATGGTGATCAACATAACAATAAAAAAAAATACAAAAACGAAAAAAGTAAGTATTCTACAAGAATTCTGGTGGGTAACGTAGGTGTAGACACAGTTTTGACCAGTTAAGTATTAGGTGGGTTTTTTGTTTTGTTTTGTTTGTTTTTTGCTTTCGTTTGTTTTTGTTTTTATCATGCCCCAAACTTTCACTCAATATTGGTGACACATTTTATTTACATGCCCTGAAATCTCCACAAATGACTCAGTTATAGATCAGTAATTCATGCTTTTTTATTCTTCAATTTTATTACCGAAACTTACTCTTCTAAGCATCGTTTTATGTTTCTAGTTAAATATAAGTGAAAATTGATTGGAGTATTTCTCAATGGAATTTTATCTTTATTTCATCATAATTGCTTCATATTTGAATAATGACAGATGAACTGCCTCATTCAATTGCAGTTTTAAGGCTTTGAAGTCACAATAACAGCACAGGATTTAAATCCTCAAGCCATTATTACAGCAGAAAAGACACTGGAGAAAATGAAAACTTATGGTGCTATAATTTGCTGGGGGAAAAAAAAGACTGCAATGGTTAAAACATATTATTTCCTGGACAATTTCTAACCTAAGATATTACGACATAAGAGTGAACTGGACAGTTACATTGTGGTCCGATCTTCCTAAATTACTTCTAGAGCAGTATTTTATACCTATTGAGCCAAAATTCACATAGCAAGTAAATGGCACCACAATTATTTTGCTTCAGGATGAAGCATTATCTCAGTGGCATTTATAATTCTATTCAGCAACAATTCCATATTTCACCAATAGAGATTTCATCAGATCTTTTTCTTTTTTCTCTGACATTTACATCAAGAGCTGAGTACTTGTTAATACTCCGAGGTATGCATTTCAAAGTTCTTTTTGTCTTTGTATTCAGTTTTAAGTAATGACTCAAACAATATGCAGAGGCTAAAAGTACAAAACAGATCTTGCATTTAAAATTTCATTAAACATGGCTAATATATTTTGCAGTGGCTGATTTATACATAAAACACTTTCATTTCTTGATGAAGACACTGTATTTCTACCAATGTGGCATCAAAAATTTTTCAAGACCTCAATATACAGTGGGATGAGATGCAAAGTAAATGGAATAAATGAAAACATAAAACACTAGCATAATTCAGAGCACACAAAATAACACACATAATAAGAAATATTTATAAAGGATTACAACGAGTAAAATGAACATGAAAATAGCTCCCATTTGAAATTACAGAAAGACCCCTTTTTAATGGGGATGTTCTTTAGCCATTTACCAAAGCAAGTTGATATTCCTGATAAGTCAATACCTTTCTTTAAGAATGGAATATGAAATAAAATTAATTATATATTATAAAAATTATATTTTGTGCTAACACTAAATTTGGTGAAGTTAGAAAACCCGGGGATATCAGTTTCTGGGCTAATAGGAAGAACATCATTAGATATTTCTTCTTGAAAGGATCATAGCACACTATGAATGAAGCATCTGAGTCAGGAAAAAAAAACGCCTGATATTTCTCTAATTGTGGAGACGTTTTCAATGCTAGTGGAATCTGTTTAAACTCTAAAGCCTTGTTTACATCCTGATGCTGTTTAACTACTCAGATGTCCTATGTCATTTGGGCTCTAGGGGAAAAGTGAGATTGAGTGCTCAATTTATGCACCCAGTCAATGTCTCCTTATGTTGCAGGCTATTGAGGAAATCACCAATGTCTTTTGGATCTTGGGTATGAATTTACAATTAAGAAAAAAAGAGTTTTATAACATACCGTGACAAAACCTGTATGCATATAAACTTAATTGATTAATAGTTATTTTTAGAAAATATTTTTGTTTTATTTCATCTGCTCTTCTCTGATTCTCTTTAACAGTTTTAGATTTCTGTCTGAGTTAAGGAGAGCTTTGTTTGGTGCATTTTATCTTTGAATTGAATTCGGTCAAGCTTCGTCAAATTGACTGATTAATTGTAATCATCAAGTGTCTCAATTTATTGTGATTCAAATCTCCATTTGCCAACTTCTCTTTCTTGAGGTTCTTTCTTTAAAAAAGAAGGCTCTGAGAAACAAACTGAGGATTCTAGAGGGGAGGGGGTGGGGGGATGGGTTAGCCTGGTGATGGGTATTAAAGAGGGCACGTACTGCATGGAGCAGTGGGTGTTATACGCAAACAATGAATCATGGGACACGACATCGAAAACTAATGATGTAATGTATGGTGATCAACATAACATAATAAAATTAAAAAAAGAAAGATCAGGCACTTAGGAGTAGATGTTGGCAGCAATTGGTAGGGTCTAAGATGGCAAGAAAGAAGAAGATGAACTGTGTAAAAACATATCAAAGCATTTGCCTTTCTGTGCCCAAAGGCACAAGGTGATATCTGGTATCACAGATCTAGGAAAATGTTACAAAGAAAACTATCCCTGTGATGTGTTCACATCTTACGTTTTGAACCAAACTCTTAGGTTCTAGACACTCTCCCCTGTCTTTCAGCTATGGTGCACAGACCTTTATATTTCCAATCCTTCCACTGAATTACCTCCTTCACTTCTGTGCTCCAGCACCAAAATAATACTCTTTTTCCCTATTCCCTCCTAGATCTGCCCCTAAAGTTTGCAGGGCTCAGAGCAGGAGTACAAATAGAGACCTTTATGTGGATATATGTATATATATTACTCAATACTTAAAAGTTATAAAAAAATTACTAATAAACTATTAAATAATACCAAGTTCTATTTTCCTACTTTGGTGCGTGTTCTTTTATAATGACCTGGAAAACCAGATTCAAGGTTTGAATTTTTGTGCTCCTTGGAGACAACTCTGAAATGAGAGTACAAGGCTGCCAACCCCCTGCCCTTGGTCTTCAGTTTGAGCCAAGCTCTCTCTTCCTACTCTAGGCTCCATCCCTCATCTGGAGGGATTTCACTGGCATGCATGTCTAACTTCATCCAACCTCTTTCCCCCAAATGGCTTTTCCTTAGTCAAGCCTGAGGCCTAATGGTGCACATGCCTCGCAGTGTGGCCAACTCTTGAAAAGATGGAAGCAGGGGGAAGATTGTAAGAAGATCGAGAAGAAGGCTAAGGGCTCTTTGGGCAAAAAATTCCCAAATCTTCAGTATCTATAGATGTCTGGATATCTAGAGACAGGACTCCAACTGGGTGCATGAGCCAGGTCTGTGGACCCCTCACCCATAGAGAGGAGGACTGCTGGAAGAGAACCAGAGTATGGCCCTCTAAAATGTGGGTCTCATCAAGGCAGGGGCTCCTCTAGTCTCAATTGTATTTAGAGAAGAAGCTGCCTAAGGTCATTCATATTAATATGTGAATGGTCAATGACACTAATTCTTCAGTAGGGTTGAAATGACCCCCTACTTTTAGAATAAATGAGGTCACCAAATTTTCATATTAAGGATTTATTTGTAATGTGGTTGTTTAAAACTTGTCAGATGGGTCAGCAAAAGCGTGCTTAGTTCACAATATAGTTGGAATTCTAATGAAAAGAAAGGAGAGACCGCACTAGTTTTGCAATACTAGTTAATTAAATTGTATATAAAAACATAAAACAAAGGAAAATAAACCCAGAAGTCTTTTGACTTCCTGTAATTCTTCATAAAATGTGAAATTTCCCAGTAATAATTTTTGATCATGACTATAGCTGTTAATACCCTGGGACCATTCAGATCAGAGTCTCCTTAACTCTAAGGACATTGAAATTCAAAAAGTGAGCTTGAAGATTAAGGTGTTGACCCTGTGTTGATCTGCAAGTTTGAATCTAAAGC
Organism: Neomonachus schauinslandi; assembly: GCF_002201575.2. Lineage (NCBI taxonomy): Eukaryota > Metazoa > Chordata > Mammalia > Carnivora > Phocidae > Neomonachus > Neomonachus schauinslandi. The sequence goes on from NC_058405.1 coordinate 107,587,376, forward strand.
ATTGCCTTTGAGCAGGGCTGACACCCAGCCAGTTTAAGTACAAGGCTAGATCTGCTATTTATGGGCAATATCTATTAATGCCAATAGTCATCTGGTCAATATGTATGCCTTACCACTATTTAAATATTTTGAATATCCTTGCTTGTTGGGTCTCTTAATTGTCTCTGGGGCAAGGAGTAAATTACCTGAAACATAATCTCAAACAACCTGTACACCAGAAAATGAGAAATATTTTTTAAAGATTTTATTTATTTATTTGAGAGAGAGAGAGCATAAGCCGGGGGCATGGTGAGCGCGAAGGAAGAGGGAGAAGCAGACTCCCCACTTAGCAGGAAGCCTGATGCCATGGGGCTTCCTCCCAGGACCCTGGGAGCATGGCCTGAGTTGAAGGCAGACACTTAACCAACTGAGCCACTCAGGCGCCCCAGAAAAATATATTTTAAAAACAGTAAAATGTTGCAATAAATCAGAATCAGATATAAAGAGAACAATATTGGTCCTCCACCATTCAACCTTTCATTAGAAAGCTTTCATCTTTGGGGAGGGTGCGCAGAGGGCAAGCAGAGGCAACACTGACTCAGGAGAGAGAGTGTGTTCTCCATTTCCAGTAATTTTCTGCCCAAATCTCCTCAGATTTGGCTGGTGGAACTAACCAGCCTAACTAACTAACCATAAAACCATGTAACTGAGATTTCTGAATTTATAACCTCTACTGAGGAAATCCCAGGCAGCCACAGAACCCGGAATAGTCTCCATCTATATGTAAGCTAAAGTAAACAAGTGCCACGAGGTGACACCAAATCCCAGATGAACCTGACACTGATTTGGATTCTGTAGGTAAATGGGTCTCAGAACTTCTAGCTGGCTGGATTGACAGGATAGTCCCTGTCATTTCGTTAACCTCACAATAATACAGTCCAAGGTTTTGTGTGATTTATTATTGTTTGGATCCCATTTATCTTGACTTGGAGGGATTTTACTCTACAAATAAATATAACAAGAAGGAAAAAAGGTGGAGATACTAGTCAATCAGTAAAGTCTAATAGGGAAGTTTATCATAAGAGGTGGAAGCAACTTAGCAAGTTTGAGTTTGGACAGCAAGATGTCTACCAATGATGAAGGATGCCTGTATGTAATTCTACAGACTAGAAGACTCAGTTATGTCTTTCCATTTTGGCAGCATTTCCTCACTCTGTGACATTGACCTGCATAAGCCAATATCTCAAGGAGTATTTTCCCGAATTAAATGGAATAATAAAAGTAGCAGCAATCCATTCACCAGAATATTTGTTAACAAAAATGGTATAACAAACTTTGAGGGCTCTCCTTTGATTTAAGAATACATGTGAGCATCTAGGATAACATGATCTCTGGCCTAGTTGCAGGACTTACCTGTAGATCACTCATATTAATATGTTACTTCCTTTGATTCCTTGATATGTGCTTGCATCTTTGTGTGTCTACATACACACACACATAAATTCTAGACACACAGTACTATTTTTCATTAATTATGTAAGATTTACTTCATTGTTTATAGCTGAAGATATAGTATCTTGCTAGATTTTTATATCTTACTAGATTTTGTGATCTGTAAAGTAAAAAATAAAAACAATTGTATTAATTATTTTAAATAATCTTTGGCTAGACTCTGATTTTAGAGACAAGAAACAATGGTTTATCCAATGGTCATTTTCCCCTTCTTCCAAAGTAGCAAAACACCAGTTTTCTTTTTGGCGGACAATGTGCCCAGCAAAAAGATCACATTTATAAACCATTTTCTTCTGGTCAGTAGTGGCCAATAAGATATAAGAAAATTTTTCATCTGTAAGTTACAATTTGCTGATAATACTCTCCTTACTATGAACTAAAATAAAAGAACTAGATAATATTAGGAGAATTCATTTATAAAACTGATGGATTCTTAAGTTTTTAATATTTTCCAGGTTCAATTCACTTTTTGAGTATTGTTAACATTAATTTATTTATTAGAATGTTCACAAAATTTATAAGAATCTATAAATGAGATTGAAAGACATTAGAGTAACAGAAGTAATCAAGTTATTTTTCAACATTTTCTTCACTCTTCTGTCTGCATGGTCATGCCCCATCAGATACTAAAAGTTTTAGTAAAGTTAGTTGAAAGGAGTGGGAGAACTTCCCTGAGAAGTGAAGGAGTCCATCTCATTCATTCTGAAATTATCTATTTATATTCAATCAGGATATACAGAGTGAATTTTTCTAAATATTTGTGTAATATGATAGTTGAGGTTAAAATAAATACAACCTTTCATCTAAAATAAAGTTACTCCTAATATATCATTTTGGTGAATTGTTTTACTTGTAAATTTTTAATTATTCTAATATTTTTAGTTTACCCAAGATATATATGAACTTGAAGAGAAAAAAATATTATTTTGGAAGAAGTAATCTGCCCAATTTCCATAGTAGAATGTTGATAACAAAATTTGAGTGAAGCAGTGAATAATTCTTCATCTTCTGAGTATTACTGAGCTATAGTTTATTTCATAATATCTGCAGATTAATTTTGAATATGTAAGAAAATAGTATATTATAACTCAAGCATTATAATGAGTATTATTGTGTTGAATGGGTCAGAATACGCTGAGATAAAATTGCATTTAAAAGTAAATATTTTCTGTGTTCCATATCCAGAAACACTCTCAATCTGTAGGTCATTGGATGGACATTGAAATTTTTACACATACACACACATACACACCCACATTCCTAATCATTATGGTACAGAAATTTTGACTAGATTTGGGGAAAAATAAGCAAACAAACAAGCACTGCCCTCAAACTTCTAGATAGCCAGTAAAGGTTTTCCAAAGAGCTAACTATAGGAAGTAGACAGGATTTTTTTCCCCAAGAGCAAATGTATAGGTTTTGTTCATTGTAAGGTATATATGTTTTCTCTTTTAATAACTGAGCACATCTTGAGAGTGAAAATGTAACCTAGCTGAAGAGTCATTATAAGATTTTTTTTCTTAACTGGAAACTTTCCCCCCCAGCTGTCTGCAGAAATAGATTATTTCTCCTAATTTCCTGATTTAGTTATAGTCATAGTGTACATAAAAACAGATTTGATTTTCTTGGAATCAAACATAGAATGAAAGCCAAGGCCTTATCACTGAAACAAGACAGCAGTTTTGCAGAGCTGTGTACATCCTTTGAACTCAGATGACATTGTCTCAGAGGAAAAGATGTTTGATGAGTTTTTTACACTTTAAAGCTCTTGCTAAGGAAAATGAGCTGGGGATCTCTTTTGGTAGAATTGAAGGGGGGGGGTTTGGATCATTTCGTCTTCAAAGATGAGGGAAAAAGTGTCATTTTCTATTTCCCTTAAGTATCATTCTTTCAAATACTTGTGTGACAAGAGGTTCAACAGGCTTAGATTTGGGGTTTTAGTTTTCCAGAAATGCATGGAGGACTTAAATGGCCCTGCACATCAAAAGGAAGAGAGAGAGAGAGAGAAAAAAATCCCCCTAGAAAGAAGGAAATGGTGCAGCAAACTCTTAAAAAAATAAAATACAGTTCATAAAATTGCTACAGTGATTCAATATCTTACAATTTGAAAGGAAATTAACAATTAAAACTCAAAACTGAATTAACTAACATTATGCACATCTAATTCAAGTTGTCAATGATAAACCAAGGGAGAAATGCTCTTTAGAGATGGAAACTTTAAATGCATTGGTTCACTCAACGCATATATATTATGTGCTAAGTTCTGTACTAGTGGTTGTGTTTATATACAGAGGATGAGGTCAGGTCAAGTAAATAAAGAACAATGAGAAATAAGGTGATATAGAGTAGAAAGAAGGAGGAAAGAATAAAGTGATGAGTGACTGAAGTGATAAACAGTGCAAGGAAGAAAAGTCAAAACTGGAAGGACTGGACATGTCAACAAGTGTGGAGTCTGAGATTTTGTACTACTTACAACTTAGTGTGCTGCAGTTTCATAAACGGTGGCAGAGGACAGGAGATTCCTGGCTCAGAGACAAAGGACATTTACTCACAGCATTGCAGGTAGCATACGCTTCATGCCCACTTCAGTTTCCCTTGCTCCTCAAGTTCCATGGCCGCAACGTGAAGATGGGCTCAGGTGGAGAAAGTGCACACAGTGGGTTTGTACATCAGAGCAGAGAGACCTTGAAATTAGCAAACCCCAATTATGTGTAAGGGCAAACCCGCTCAACCAACCCTTGCCCCAAAGGGAGACAAATCTTCATTATCCTGAGCAATGAACAAACTCCTCTCTGTTCCAGGGGATGACACTACATCTTCCACGGCTGTTTGCTATTCAAAATCCTTGAAAAGTGACTCGAGAACAAAGCTGTTGATGCTTCTGGCTCAAAGAAGGCCAGAAACAGGGGACCTATAGAGGATGTGGAAAATAGAGCAATTTCAACTGTAATTCCTGCAACATTTTGCCACTTTAGATCTTGATAAGCCTTTTCGTTAGACCAATATATTATTGGCACAAATCATTCTTCCACATGATCTTTTTAAACTCTGCTCAGCTGAGTCATTCTTGAACGAAGCAAACAGATGTATCTTGACCAGTTTATAAGACACACAGGTTTGTAAGTCCCAAGAAAACTTGTAAAGACATTTTTAGGCATTTTCATCATACATGTTTTAAAAGTGATTTTATTTTATTTTATTTTATTTTTTAAAGATTGTATTTATTTATTTGAGACAGAGAGTGAGAGGGAGGAGGGTCAGAGGGAGAAGCAGACTCCCCGCCGAGCAGGGAGCCCGATGCGGGACTCGATCCCGGGACTCCAGGATCATGACCTGAGCCGAAGGCAGTCGCCCAACCAACTGAGCCACCCAGGTGCCCCTGAAAGTGATTTTAAATGATTTTAATTAATTATTTTTGTTTCTTTTTCTTCTTGTCACTGTTTTAGAGGAAAATATATCATTGTGGTGTTTGCCAACTCTAGCAGCTTTGAGCTATTTGTAGTTTTTTCCATGTCCTAATCATTTTCATTTCTTCTGGTGAACAAAAACAAGGCTCTTCAGCCTCATCATTGTGTTCTTTCACAGACTCTCTAACGGATAGAGCCTAGCAAGATAGAAATGCTTCTATTATGTTTTAGCATGAGTCACAGTAGTGGTTAATTGTAATCTAAAATCTTGAAATAAAAACCCAAACTCTATTCCTTATAAGTTATGTAACTTGTGTTTGTTTTCTTTAATTTCATTGTTAGTTAGGGAAATAATTTTCTAAGTATAAGCTTTGTATTGTTACTTTGAGGTATGTTGCTTCATTCCATCTGCAGAGCGTAGTTTCAGTGATATGTGGTAAATTATTTAATAACCAACTCTCTGAACACTAAAGCCCCAAGCTGTAGCGTTTGCCAATTTTTGTGGTGTAAATACTTCCATCATAGCCAACTTCAAGCTACCAACACGATGTCACTGAACATAGGGTTGAGACGATATGTGCACATGTGGCTCTTGCAAGCTTATCTGAGCCTGCCCTGGCTCCTCACTTATTGGACTGTTTCATCAATTACTTATACTTTCCATCTGCAATATGGCTCATTGGAAAATAGGAAGGCCATAGTTTAATTTGTAGTTGGCCAAATAAAGTGTATATTCTGGTATGATGACTGCTAGGTAATCAGAGAGAATAATTATAGTCCTTTTCTATTGGTGAATATGGGACTGTTTAGCTACCATATTTACCAGACTGGAGGGTACACCTCCATCAGTTAATACCTTCGTGCATGTGCACACACATTCATAACCAATAACTTACCAGCTTGTTTCTCTTAAACTCAGCTCAGAAAAGTCTCAGTTTACGGAAGTCATTCCTGAATCTGCCTTTCATCCCAGTCCACCATCTTCTATTCTATGTGCTTCTCTCACATCTTCAAATCTTTTTATCAAGTTAAGGAAATTCTCAGGCTTCATCTCTTTATATTTTGCTCTCCCCCATCTTCTCTATCCTCTTCCTCTGTGTCATGAGCACTCGATGAAGATGCACACACGAGTTGTGTCTTTCCACAATGTCAACTTTATTCAATCATAAAGCGAAGTTAAATCACAATTATAAAGCAGTTTTCAGGATCTAAACTCCTTGACAATTCACCATGTGATTAAACTTGGCTTCTTCCACAGCACACAAAGCAGGACAGAAGACAAGCCACACAGCAAACAAGATAACAGAAGTGTGCAAGAAGTGAACAAACCAAATGCGAAGTCAGTCTGGGGGTGTGCAGTTGAGGTAAGGCCTTGGTCTGGTCCGGGTCCGCTCTCAGCGCTCACTGCTTCTGATGTTCAGGCAGTGAAGGTTGCCTTTTTTAAGTGGTCAGACATGGAGGGGTCATGTCTGAAGAATCTGACAGTTTGTTGCCAAAACCCTTCCCTTTTTAAAGGGATTTCATCAGTTTGGGGTCTCTGCAGAACTCCTCTGGTTCTGCTTATTATCAGTTCTGGGGTGTCAGCTGACGTTGGTCCCGGCGTTATCTTTTAGCTGTAAAACCTTAACTGCTTGTGTCATTGCTTGACACAGGCTTCTGCTTGACATGAGAGACTCCATTTTGCTCTCTACACTCTGGAACTCCTTTAAGATGCATTCTAACCTTTCTCTGACCCTTATTCATTCTTTCATATTTTGCTTTTTTTTTTTTTCAGCATTCTTGCCATCTTCTAGGAGTTTTCTTCAATTCTATCTTCCTTCTTCACCCATCATTGATTTTAATATTTCTTTTGAATTTTTAATCTTACTATTTTTTTGTCTTAGTACCAAATTTTGCTACAGAAGAAATAAGTGGAAAACCACATTTTTTTTTTTTTTTTGGTGACAAGTTCAGAATAATTGGTATTTATTACAACACAGTTGACATAAATTGTGTAATTTGTTAGACATTTTACATGTGCATTACTTTTAGAAATTAAAAGAAAAAGCTTGCCACCTACAATGTTATTAAAATTTCAGTATTTATCATCTACTTATTTATTGGAAAGTAGACATACATTTTCAGGTTATTTTATTTTTAATGATGTAAAATACAAGTGGCTGATATATTCTATAAGACACAATTTTTTTTCATAAGTATTAAGAAGTAATCTTTGGTTTCTAATTCATTTCCACAGAAAGGAAATAAAGTAAAGAGGAACAATAAAAACCACAACCCCACTAATTCAAAGTTATTTTTTAGCTAGAAAAATGAAGCATATTCTATCCATGATGATGCAAATGATCCTTCTAAAGTATGTCAAGAGTGACAAATTTATTTGAAGTAAATTATTTTTTAGGTTGTGTTTTTCATTAAGAATCAAGAATATCCAGTGCTTGGCCAAAACTAATCTCCTATAGTTGCATCTGGAAAAGAATTATGTGAATGAAACAACCCTTGATTCATAATGATATGCTTAGATATCAAGAAAAACCATATAATGGTAGAATATTTCAGTTAGAAGGCATCATGGTACAGGAGTTGTATTCAAATTCATGGCCCAGTATAGGTGTAACTATGGTACAAATGGAAGAGGGTCATCTACCTACTACTAGAAAATCTCTGATAAATCAAGAACATGAGCCCTTAATATGTATTTTTTAAATTTCGTATTTGATTCTTTAAAAAATATGCCATATTTATGGAGCTCTGGTGTTTCTGATGGAATTTATTTTATTTCTCATCTTTGTATTCAACTTAAATTTCTTCATTTTGTAGATTATTTTCAGATATCCTATAATCTCAAATTCTGAAAAATCTATGTATCCTGTTTTTGTTTTTGTTTTTTTTTAATGCTGACTTCTGCCTAAAAGTTGATCATTTCCTCATATGCAGTGTCATTTTTATTGTGAAACACCTTAGACAGGGAATGAAAATATGTGGATGGTGCTGGACTTCTATGCTCTCTGGCTTGAGGAAGTATTTGCTACAAGGCAGTTTTGCATTTGCTTTTTCCAAAGGCCACCTGGTTTCACTGGTCTAAAAGCAGTTTTACATGGATTTATAGACTTAGAGTTTTCAGTATTGGAGAAGATATTATGCATCTGGATCCTCAACGTGAATTAATTTTCAGTTTCTCACAAAAGACTTTTTCTTTCCCCACATAGAGCCCTAGTGTTGACAAACTTTCTTGTTTTTATCTACTTTAGTGTCTCTTTTGTGGTGGTCATAGCCATTCTAGGGTCTTATCTTTTTTTTTTTTAAGATTTTATTTATTTATTTGATACAGAGAGAACGAGTGAGAGAGAGACAGAGAGCAAGCACAAGCAGGGAGAACAACAGGCAGGGAAGAAGCAGGGTCCCTGCAGAGCAGGGAGCCCGATGCGGGACTCGATCCCAGGACCCCGGGATCATGACCCGAGCCGAAGGCAGCCGCTTAACCGACGGAGCCACCCAGGCGCCCCTAGGGTCTTATCTTTAAGCAAGAATCAGTTCTACATCCCGGCTTTGGACAAGCCCAGCGAAGTCTCTTCATTTCCTCAACGAGCAGGAAAATCTCTGATCCCAAAGACTACATGCCTCCTCGGTCTGCGGTAGCAGCAGCTTGCAGTTTTTCTCCTTTAGCTTTGGATTTCCTTTTTAATCCTGTCTTTCCATGTGTTCACTTTCTTTTCTGGGATGCTTAGTTACATATTTAATAGCTTTAATTCATAGTTTTTCTTGCATTTCCAAATGTTTGCAGTGGTACGGCGAAGCCATATCAGCTCAGTCGGCAGAACCAGAAGTCTTTCCATTACAGCTTGCACATACTCCTCTAGTATGTACTGCAATGTTTTGTCAGTAGCTTGTTTCCTTTCCTCGTTCTTTCATGAGAGTGATGTACTCAGGGGCTCCCAAAATAGAGGCCAAAAGGTAAGCTCTGTGCTCCTGGGACCTGGCGAGGTCCAGATACCCAGAACACTGGGGCTCCCGAAGTATGTTTGTGAGACAGGAGCCTTAAAACTTCTCCTTGTGGCCACTTAAGTCAATAAAAGGAAGACAGCCTTATCCCTGCTACAATACCCGAATGTATAAGGTGGAGAGAATAAACCAAGACGTGATGACAGTGCCTTGATGGAGGTAAAGGAGACAGAGGGAGGTGAAGACTTGTCTCTAAATTCTCGCCACCTAGCACACTTACTTGCACAATGTGCATAAAAACTATTGTTCTTACTTGGCATCCAGTGCCCTATATAATCTTGCCCCCACTGTCTGCTTCCGAGACACACATGTCTCTTTGCTATTATTCAAATTGCCAAGCATGCTCTAACTTTGCGTTTCCTCTTTCTTCTGCCTGGACCATTGTTCAGTTATACACCCAGCTCCCTCTGTGTGTTTTGCATCAAGTGTCACCCTGTCGGAAATGTCAGTACTGAAAACCCCATTCCCACCCACATTCATCGGGATGCTCTCCTTTTTCTCTTGTTTCTGTGAATTATTTATGACTTGATGCCAAACCCAATACCTTTTCTTTCACCTACTCGAGGTCATTGCTTCAGCCAGCATCCCTTTTATAACAGTAAATTTTCCCTCTCTATTGTATTACCCCAATCAGCATAGAATCAAGCTATTATTCTCCCATCTGAAAAACAAAACAAAACAAAACAAAACTTCTCATCCATCATCTCTTCCCCCTGAAAGCATTGCATATCTAACTCATATCTAATTTCCCCTTAGATTTTGATTTCTTCGAAGAGTTGTGTATACTTACTATTTGCTGATTTTGCTTTACTTTTTCCGTAGCTCTTAGTACTCTTGGACATAATATTTATTAATGTGTTTTGTATACTTATTTGTTTATTGTCTATCTCACACCACCAAATGACATTAAAAATCTTGGAGAAATTATGTCCTTGGAGCTTGGTGCCACGTATAGAATGAAGTAAATGCTCTGTATATATTTGTTGAGTGAATGAGTTAACTGGGAGAATGAGTACACTCATTTTGTTTTCTATAATAGTATAACACTTGGTTGAAAGAAATGTTATTATTTCTTTCATTTCTCATAAATAATCTAAATCTGGTCTTGTCCTCAACCACTTTCTTTGGTGAGAAATTAAATTTACATCACACTTTGCCCCCCCAATTCTACACCCAACTTTGAACCCTTGAAACTATACAGGATTCCCAGTTGCTTCCCTGATCCTCAGGGGAGCAACTCACGCCCTTATGAATGTCTCTGAAATGCTCCTTGTCCAAGTTCCAGGATACAATTTGAAATAGGTGGTTCTGATGCTTCTGGAAAAATGTAGCGTATGGAGAGGTATCTATTCTCCACCCCAGAATCTCCTAAAACCTGTCTTCCCATTTCTGCTCATTCTAGTCATCATTCCCATCTTCTTACTTTACTGATATAATTATTGCAATCAGAAGAGAGCTTCCACCAACACCAAGTATTATACCTACTTGTGTATTTGCACCTTGCCCATGTGCTCTGTCTTCATTCCTGTTACAATGAATGAATTGCCCATGCTTCCAGCTAAGGCGGAGGCCAGTGACACAGCTTGCTCCTTTGCTTGAGGACAGAATCCCACAATACTTTTTTTTTTTTTCTATTTGGCATCATCAGTTTTTTCTTCTATAGGATCATCCCCCAATGGCATACACACATTCTGCTATTCTCCTATCTAAAAACAAAGGACAAAAACTCTGATTCCATCTCTCCCTCAAGAAGTCACACTATTTCTTCTACTTCTATCATTTCCTGTAGAGTAAAACTCCTGAAAGGTATCTGTGTCTGCTGTCTTCAATATATTAAATTAAGATTTTCTGACCCATATCCCACTAAAACTGCTTTTATTGAGGTCACAATTAACTCCACATTGCTATCTCTAAAGATAATTTTGCCACTTTCATTTTACTCAAGTTACCAGCAGCATTCGATAATTCATAAATCTCACATCTTTGAAAATGTTTTCACTTGGTTTCCAGGACATCAAATTCACCTGTTTTTTCCTCCGTTCCTGGTTGCCCTTTTAAAGTCTGTTTTGCTAATTTTTTTCTCTATCCCAATCTTTAATTGAGTCGTGGGCTCAGTCCCTACAACTTTTCAATATACATTCACTCTGTAAACCATCACATCCAGTCTTAGGGTATTAAATGCTATTTTTATGCTGATGACTTCCACATTTATATCTAATCTGGACTCCTTCCTTGACCTCTAGACCTTCATATCTATCTGCATATTGGTCAACACTACTGAGATGACAAACAAGCATCTCACAGTTAACATGTACGATAACCCAATGGGCCCCAATGCAGCAAAACCAGCTCTCCTAAAATCTTTTCCATCTCAGTTAATGGCAATTCCATTTTTCAGTTGTTCAGATTATACTCTCGAGTTATCTGTGGCTGCTCAAGAGGAAATTCGGTTGGATCCACTTTCAAAACACATCCAAAATTTAACCATTTCTCCATTAGACCTGCTGCCACCATCTTGGTCCAATTCCCAATCATCTCTGCCTTGGAATATTGCAATAGTTTGGTAACTAGTTCTTGTCCCTCCTGCTTTAGTCAATTCTTCAAAGACAGTGATCTTGTAAAATTGTAAGACAAATCATCTTACTATTTCCCTTTCTCAGATTTTCCAGAAGGGCAGGGAGACCCACATGGTCTAGGCCTCTATTACCTCTCGGACATTATCCCCATACCCCTCCCTTTTTTGGTTCTCTGCAATCACCCTAATCTCTGGACACTTTTTAACCATCCTAGACACAATCCTCACATAGAGTTTTTGTACATGCTATTCCCTCTACCTGGAATACCCACCTCCCACCCCTCAACCCACATGGCTCACTCCCTCTCTTTAGGTCTTTACTTTCCTTCATATCACCTCTCTTCTTATCGACTTAAAATTTTTATACCTCTTCAACACTTCATGGGTCATTTCACTGCTTGCATTTTTTTCTCCTTATCAATGATTACTATCAAATATATTCTATATTTTAATTATTTATCTTTTGCCCAAAGCCTACTATATTGCCTGACACATAGTAAGTTCTCATTAAGTGAGTAGATGTTGCCTCCAGATTAAATACCAATGCTGGGCATCTGCTTGGGAGTGAAGCACAGCTCTCCTCCAGTGAGGGAAGCCCTCTCTCTCATCCTCGTCTCAGGGAATCTAACTTGTCCTCAGTCTAAGTCAAGCCTTTCCTCCCTTTGCTATTGTCCTTTCAAGTCCAACTCACAACATTTGTCCAGAGGGCCTAGCAATTTTTGGTTTTCTCCGTAATCACACACAAACATGCAGACTCAATACAAGTAAATGTTACCTGAATCACAAGAACTGAGACCAAAATCAGTTAACTTGATGTGATAAAGGAAGGAAACTAACTCTGTCAGGAATCTACCAGAGTTGGATTGCTGGAACATAGGGCATATATACTTTATTTTTCCAATTTTTGCTAGATTGCTTGTCAGAATAGCTTCTGTGTACAATTCTACTAGCAATGTATGAGAGCTCTTCTCTCCATAAATTCTCATCCAGATTTTTGCCATTTCAACAGAAGCTAATTCAACTTGTTTTTATAGTGATTACTGGACAGTTTGTGCATCTCTTACATACTGGTCAGATATTTTCATGAACTATTTATTTAAATTATTTTCTTATTTCCAATTAGATTTTCTATTGTTTTCCTATTGATTTGCACAAATCTTTTGTCAATTTAGGTATTTTCTACTAGTCTGTTATTTTTCTATAACTTTTTCAATATTGTTTCATAATTAACAGAAATTCTTAATTATTGTATAGTCAAATCAATATATTTTCCCTCTCTTCTTTTTAATTTAGGGATGCTGCTTAAGAAAGTTCCTTTAGGGGTACCTGGCTGGCTCAGTCAGAATAGCACACAACTCTTGATCTTGGGGTCATGAGTTTGAGCCCTCCCTACGTTGGGTGTAGAGATTACGTAAATAAATAAATAAATAAATAAATAAATAAATAAATAAATAAACTTAAAAAAGAAAAAGAAAGTTCTGTTATTGCAAATAATATTTTCCTTCATTTTACTGTATCAGCATTGTGGTTTTACCTTTCAATTATAGATTTTAATGCAGCTGGGTCTACCTTTGCATGTGGTCTAATGTAGGGGCCCAGCTCTATTTTCCTTGATTTAGTGATTATGTCTTGCCAACACCATCTACTAATCAATCTGTTCCTTCATGTTTACCTTTGATGCTATCTTTGTTATATATCAAGTTCTCAAATAAATTCAATCTTTTTCTGAGTTGCTCCTGAGCTGGCACCAAAATGTTTTTTAATCCTATGGTTTTAATAATCCTTTGGCTTTTAATAACCTTATGGTTTTTAATAATCCTGTGGTTTTTAATAATCCTATGTTTTTTTAATCCTATGGTTCAGTATCTGACAGGGGAAGTCATCAGACTTTGCTCTTCTGTTTCAAAATGAACTTAGATATTTTTAGACATTTTTTTCTATGAAAATTCTGGAAAAAGCTTTTTGTTTTCTTTAAAAAATTAGTTGCAATTATATTGGGGATTTTATTGAATCTATTTGTTGATTGAATTGGACAGATTGATGCATTTACACTGTTAGTATTCTTTTTTTTTTTTTAAGATTTTATTTATTTATTTGAGACAGAGAGAATGAGAGACAGCATGAGAGGGAGGAGGGTCAGAGGCAGAAGCAGACTCCCTGCCGAGCAGGGAGCCAGATGCGGGACTCGATCCCGGGACTCCAGGATCATGGCCTGAGCCGAAGGCAGTCGCTTAACCAACTGAGCCACCCAGGCGCCCTACATTGTTAGTATTCTTATCTGTGAACATAATATAATTCCATTTTATCCTACCGTTCTTTTAGTTTCTTCAATAAAAAATTAAAATTTAGAGAACTTTTGAGAGAAATCTGATTTTAGTATGATTCACAAGAATGAGTTTTACCTTATAAGTCTATTATTTCTGTTGGGGAAGAAGAGAAAAGAAATACCAGGTGTGAAACTTCGCCTTAGTATTATTCACTTTGAGCTGTGCTGCCCAGCAATCAGTTAAGAGATAGCTAGTACTTTAGAAGAAGGGCTATGGAGTCAGAGATTCTGGATTTGAGTCCTGGCTCTACTTCTTACTAATTGGGGCAAAAATTTAACCTCAGAATCCTCATTTTTGAAAAATTAATTAATTAATTAATCTATTTGAGAGACAGAGACAGAGATAGCAACAGAGAGCATAAGCTGGCAAGAGCTGACAGGAGTTGGGAGGAGCCGAGAAGCAGGCTCTCTGCTGAGCTGGGAACCTGATGTGGGGCTCGATCCCAGGACCCTGGGATCATGACCTGAGCTGAAGGCAGACACTTAACTGACTGAGCCACCCAGGCGCCCCGACAGTTTCCTCATTTAAAAAAAAAAAAAAGAGTATAATAACATTGCTCAGTTCATAAAGTTGTTGTGAGGATTAAATGAAAGAAAAAATGTAAAGTGCTTGGTATAATTCTTATAGCAAGCAGTCAAAAAATATTAGACAAATACTAGATTAGAAAGAGTGACTACATTAAGCCACAAGTGTCAAAGCCTTAAGCTAGAGCCTCAGTCATAATCATACTTAGTAATTTTGTCTCCTTCTAGAGACCAAACTGAAGTGTATCACTGCCTAAGTTCCTCACTTCCCATTTTATACAAAAAAAAAGGTGTTTTTGTCTCTATTTTGTCTCTATTTAATGTCTACTTGTTCCTAATAAAAGATAAATATCGAAAATGTATAACTTCATTTTGGTATTTGTATTTACTTATTCCCCATTAGGGTAAGATGGTATTTCATATTTTTACTATTCAAATATCTGATATTAGTGCCTATATAAAAGGAAAGCCTAGGTAATTTTACTTGTTCTAGGTTTCTGAGCCTGAAGTGGATTTACAAAAGCTTAAACCAAGTAGGATGGTGCTAAATTTTCCTGATGCTTCTTAGGAAGCATCAGCATTTCCCAGCTCATTCTTATGTATTTGTCTACATGTCTTCATCATTTATTAAATATTTAAAGCCATTTACATATTCTTGTTGAAGGAGGTCATCAAGAGGATGTGACCCTGGTTGACTCCCAAGCTGGACCTGAGCTTGGGAGGCTCCTTGCCCTTTCCCCTGTCCTTGGAATGTACATTTTGTTCACTGTTTCCACAATGGGAGTCATTTTTAAGGGTGCAGACTTGAGAGAATAAGATGTATTGAGATCATCTGGACAGTATATGTAACTAAACTCAGTGATGGCCTGTATATGAACTTCTAGGATTCTGGTGAGACAGTGTGGAGATTTACTCATCTTTTTTTTTTGGGTGCCCATGATAAGCCTCATATGTAAGTTCCTTTGCTTATTAAACCTGCCACCTACCAATCTGGAGTGGCCTGCCTCTTTCTTTGGCCTCTCCCCACCCTCCGCTCACTGGGACCAGATTCAGATTTCGCCCACGAACTCCCTAGGTTTCAAACCAACAAGGAGTTGGTTGAGCCAACAAGGAGATGGAAAAGACGCATCCAGGGGAGAAAGAGGCATCCACGGGGGTCTTAGGAGAGAGGTATCCATGGTGGGCCCTGCCCATAATGCCTTCAACAGCCCAGTATGGCTGGTAAAAAAGCCAGATGGCTCATGGTGGATGATGGTGGACTACTGAGAATTAAACAAAGTAATGCGCCTCTGCCCCAAATTCTGCTGTACCCACCTTTGCTACCACCCTGGATACCTTGTTCATGGTCCTAGAAGTGTTCCATGCTGTCCTAGACTTAGCAAATTCTTTTTCAGTACATCCCTGGATGTTGAGTCACAAGATTAATTTGCCCTCACATGGGAGGGGCAACAATGGACCTTTCAAGTGTTTCCCCAAGGCTACATGCACAGCCAATGGTATGTCATCTGATGGTAACAGACCTGTCTCTAGTCTCCTTCCCCACCTCAGTGAAATGGGCCCATTACATTAATAATATAACATTAACATGTGAAGACTTGCCTCTCCTACAGGGTACCTTGCAGATTTTGTTGGAGCATCTGCAAGGGACAGGATAGGCACTGAGCCAACAGAAAATTCAAGGCACAGGCACCACCATAAAGTTTTTGGGAATCATTTTGTTGGGTAAGATGTGAATTGTCCTAGAAGCTATGATGAGATGAAACTTATCCAACTGCTAGGAACATAAAAGAGATACAAACCTTGTAGGGATTTTGAGAATTTGGAGGACTTTTGTTCATCCACCTGGCACAGTGCCTCTGTCCCTTATACCACCTGGTAAAGAAAGAGAACATGTGGGACTGGGGATCAGAACAGCAAGCTGCCTTTGCTAAGACAAAAAATACTAGAGAAGTTGATTAAAGCTCTGACCAGGGCTACCATTTGAATTAGACATATCCATGACTCTGGAAGGTATGGGTTGGGCACTGTGGCAGAGACAACAGAAGGAGAGAGTGCTTCTAGGATTTTGATCCTAGGTCTGGAAGGGATCAGAAAGCTGATCTACCCCCTAGAGCAACAGCTCCTAACAGTGTATACAGTGCTCCTCTCATGAAGGAACAATATATTATGGTAACAACTTCCCTTCCTATCAGGGTGGGTTGAGAATATGTTCCATCGATCCACCTCTACCATGGCTCAAACCCCCCGCTGACTAAGTGGCAAACCTATTTGCAGTAGAGGAGCATCCTGTCCTCAGCAGCTGTCTCTAAAGATGTGAGTACTACTAGGTCCTGTAGAATATGTAGATTCTCTAAATGCCCCACCCCATTCCTATGCCAGCCCCTGCAGCCTGTAGAGAGGCCCAGTATATACCGACGCCCGGCATACAGATGCCTGGGAACAGGAAAAAACACAGTGCACTAAACAGAGTGGTTTGCTTGGCGATCACACATGAACCCTAGTTGTTAATCCTTTGCACTGGCAGTTGGGCTGTTCTAAAGAGATTAACCCCATGACTTGAACAATGGAAAGCCAAGGAATAGGTGGTCATGCATAAACCCTTTTGGGGTCAAGATATATGGAAAGGCATTTGCAGTTCCCCTGCAAGAGTCTGGGGGAGCCCTTGCTGTCTTCCACAGCTGGGAACATAAGGCACTACCACCCTGTGGTAATCAGGAAGCTGAGGCCCTAGCTCGGGCACAAGCCCTAACAATGAGCCCTTGAGTAGATAAAATAGATTGGATGCATAGAAAGAACAGCCATCATAGCACCTGGCTGGGATGAATATTGCCAAGGATACCCGATTGCCCTTGGAGTACATTGACAGCTTGTGCTGTGGGATCTAAACGATGCTGAAGGCAACTGCCAAAGAAGTCTGGGACCATTGGCCAGAGTTCCCAACCCGTGAAAGAGGCAAATCAATAATATTGGTCTGTGCCCTTTGAGTGAGTGTTCTAAATATGCCTTGGTTTATATGGACACTGAGTCTGGCCTAACCCAAGCTTTTCCCTGTTGTTGCATAAACTGTGCTGTCCCCATTAGGGGATTAGAGAAGCTGTGTCCAGATTGGGATGGGTTCATGTGACTCACCCTGGGTTATAGACATTCGAGCACCAAGGAACTCTTAGGCTGGGAACAGAAAAATCACGCTAAACAGAACAACCCCAACACACCGGGGATAAGGGATATATATCACAGAAACTATATAGTCATTCTGTCATATCAAAGAATAGAGGCTGGTTTGGCACTGACTGGTATGGCCTCTCAGGTATTTATTGGGTAGCCCCGAATGGGACCCAGTGATTATGTGGCACAAACCTTTGGCCATGGCTTCCATCTGAGTGGTTGGGCCACTACACTCTGGGATTTCCCTGGACACAGGCAAGAATCCACCCCACAGTGACAAAAACAGCCCACTTTCCTCTCAAGGCACATTTTGTTTTCCATTGGAGCAATCACTTGGCCACCGCCTTTGTCCCCTCGATGGATCTGTAAGACGTTGTAGGACACGTAGAAGGCCCTCTTAAATTCTCCCAGCAAGCCTTCGATGATAACAGCAAAACTTGTTTTTACTGAACCCTGAAATGTCTCCAGGGAGAAAAGCTGGGCTCCCAAATAAGATGACCTGGAGCATCACTATTGCCTCAAGAGGAGGCCCTTGTGCCATTGTATGTTCATACCTGATGAGTCGGCTGATGTATCATCTTTATTACATCACATAAAATTACTAGAGAACACTCTGAGTGATCTGAACCCTACCTAGCCCAGGGACTTAAATCCGTGGCTTAAAGCATGGGGCTCTCGGTAAAAAAAAAAAAAAAAAAAAAAAAAAAAAAAAAAAAAAAAATTTTT